>NC_044499.1:22483763-22503763 GCF_902362185.1 Chanos chanos | reverse complement strand
GGCCAGCGTCGCCCTGTCTCTGTCTCTGCTCTCACTCGTCTTCTGTCTGTCTCTACACAGCGAGGAAGACCTGCGCCCCAACGGAGTTTGCCT
This sequence comes from Chanos chanos, assembly GCF_902362185.1. Classification (NCBI taxonomy): domain Eukaryota; kingdom Metazoa; phylum Chordata; class Actinopteri; order Gonorynchiformes; family Chanidae; genus Chanos; species Chanos chanos. The sequence continues at coordinate 22,503,670 of NC_044499.1, read as the reverse complement.
GCCAGAACGGGCAGTGTGTGCCAGGACGGTGGCGCTGCGACGGAGAGCCCGAGTGCCCAGATGGATCGGACGAGGCTGATTCCACCTGCAGTAAGCAAAGCTCTGGTTATACACTCTCTTTTGTCTTACACACCATTGGCTGTATGCTGCTTCAGTTTGGCTTCCGTGGCGATGGCACACTTGTGTTCAGTTCTACAGTTTAGCACCATTTTGTGGTGCTTCTCCACATGTATTCTGAAGATTTGAATAACTTTTTTAGTTTTTTATTTTTACTCTACGATAAATGCAACTTGTTTTATTTATTAATTTATTTTTATTTGCTTGCTCTCTTTTACTGATACCAGATTTCACGTGAGGACACACAACAGGCTGTGCTTTCTGTAGTATCTCTGGCCTGGTAACTCATTCAAGAGTTTAGAAGTCTGTCTTACGTCTCACTGATTGCTTCTCAGCCTGCAGTTAGCAAGTCCAGCTTGATTTGTTGTTCTGGTATAAACTGCAGTCAATTATCCACCTGGTGCTTCTGTTTATCGTCTTTTGCCCAGGGGCGCGTTTATATATGCCCGTCGTCGTCGAAGTCTTTTGTCAGTGTGTTTTGTCTGGTCTCAGCACTCATCTCCGACACACAGGGAATTACACTCTCACACAATCTGTCAAATTCGCAGACACTATTGTTTAGCTGGAGATGAGGGAAGCATGGTGTTTGCCGTTTCGTAAGGAGCTGGTGTAATTTTAATGGGTCAATGAAGAGATCTTTTTGAAAGAAGACTTAAGTAGTTTTGGACAGAACATGAATGTTTTTTCCCCTGCTGTTCTGCAAAATGACATTCCCATAATTTTGCTTTCTTCTCTGTTTATTAGGCTTTTACAGTTTTTCTCGATTGTTTAAACACAAAAACTGGTTCCTTTAGCACAAAAACCCGTACCCTTACATCATTCCCAAAAACACACACACACGTTTCCCATAACCGTCAACACTACTCAATAAATAGTTGACTTCTGTAGAAAATCTTTGAGCTGGATGCCAGGGCTGACCCACATGAGTACATCTCCACTGACAAGGCAGGGTTCAACCAAACAAAAAGGTGCAAAAGGGGGCGCAACATCATTGGTCACCGTGCCATCATACAGGTTTCTGGCCAGAGGGGAGGGGAGCCAGGGCAACCAGAGCAAGCCCAATATGTTGTCGTTTGGAATAACGTGAGTTTCCTTTGGGCTGCTCTGGCAAGGGCAAATGTAATGCGTGATGTCGATGAAATATTATGGCATGACCCAGACCTGAGACGAGATGATGAGAACGCTGATGCTGAGGCTGATACTGATGCTGAGTAACTTGTGCATTTGCTGCATTTGGAAATAAAGCTTTTGGAAATTGGGTATTTTGCTGTGCATGGACTCTTCCTTGCATGTTTTGTCAGTGTGACGTTTCAAAGGTCAGGTTTTTGACCCAAACACCATATACAATAGTTTTAAATTTCTCTCGCCAGGGTGTTCCTGAAAGGGTCATCTGGATAGTCAGAACTGTGATTTTACAAAGTTCCAAATTATTTATCTGAAAACCTATTCTAAACATTTTGGTAGCAGTGTTTTGAATGAATCCCTCCAGTGTGTAGTAAACAGTCATGTAATCTGTGTTTTTGACAGCTTGTGCGTTTTTCTGAGGGCAAAGTTTGAATTGGGGCCAGGAGTTAGATGTTTGTACTGTTGGGTGTGCATTTTTAAAATTGTGTGTGAAGATTTGAGAAAATGGTGAATAGTTCCAAGAATTGTGTCTAAACAATTGAGAAAAACTGTAAAATGCAAGAAAGTTATGCTCTTGAAGTTTATTACTCTGAGTTAGTTTTGTGTCATGGTATATTATAGAGGACTGTGCTGCAGTAAAAGAGACCATCTTATGAATGATTCAACAGTTATCCCAAACAAATTCAAAGAGTCACCTCCATAATGTTCAATGAGAAACTGACTGACTCTGTGTGTGTGTGTGTGTGTGTGTGTGTGTGTGTGTGTGTGTGTGTGTGTGTGAGCGAGTGTGTGTGTGTGCAAGTGAGTGTGTGTGTGTGTGCGTGTGCATGTGTGAATGTAGGGAATATAATTAAAGATGAATGAGGCTGTGTTTTATTTCAAAGCTGACAGAGGAAACCAGAAAATCTGGTTCATATAAATTTTTACAGCTGTGAATAGAACAATATGATATTAAAACTCCAGAGATCTTCAGGGTCTCTTCTGCGCTGTCGAAAGGAGTGATGACAAAAGAGTGAAAATGAAGACTGTTGTTAATCGTCTGTTTTGTGGCCCTTTAAAAACAATGTGCTACTGAGCTGGTTTTACTTGCCTGAGTCGATCACTGCAGGCTGACTCAGTGTCCGTTCAAAAGAGTCTGTGACGTGGTAAGCTGAGGTGTCTGGACTGAAGGTATCAAATGACTCCCTACTAGACAGTCCTACTTATTCACTGCATAATTACCACATATATAGCAGTGAAAATTCTGGTGACAAAAAAAAAACAAAAACCCAATGTAGTTGATGTGTAGGGATCTGGATGAGTGTAGCTGTCTGAGTACACTAACACAAGCATGTTCGTGTTATCCCAGAATAAAAATCGATAGAATAATCTTCCACTCCCGTCATCCAGGAATCAAACCTTTTTTATGTCAGCTGACAACAACCGAGACCACATGGCTCAAAAGATATGGATTGGTATTAAACTTGGTTATTAAAGCATGTGAAGCACTAAAGAAAAGGAAAGCAGTGTGCTAACGTGAAAATGTGACCCCGCTTCAGCAAGAACTCGAACATCGTACTGGCGTGTGTGGTTTTTATTCCCGTGGGCTAAAATAAAATCCCTCCAGTGTCTCTAAAGGAGAATATGAATTTAAGACATCATTTCACAGTGCAGAGACCACCACCCAGCGTTGGGACTCATGTCCTTCGTATCCCAGGCTTGTGGCAGAGTGCATGTTTTCCCCGTTTCTCTCGGGTAAGCTAAGCACCTAAGCACCTGTTAGACTTACAGAGCTGTTTATTAGATCCATGTAAAACATTCATCTTCCTTGAGCCTGTATTGTTGGTTGAGGATTTGCTGGCAGGTTAAAAAAAAAGAAAAGAAGAAAAAAAAAGATGCGTCTAACCTCATTCATATGAGAGCATGCATGTAGAACCCTGTGGCCATGGGAGAGACCCACCAGCATTGAGATGGAATGATTGGGTAGGTAGAGATATAGGCAGACAGGTTCTACTCTAGATACAACTGATTAAAAAAAACAACAAACAAAAAAAACCCTCCACTAATTTGTTAATGTTTGTAATGTCAACAAGTAAAAAAATAACAGACTAAAATGATGATAGACTGTGGAGTGAACAGGCAGCCTATAGTATTGTTCACTGACATGGCATAGAAAACAAATACTCCTGTTTCCATGGCTACAGCATGTCACAGTTCAGCTGTGCGTTCGACTGCAGCTGTGGCGTTCCAGATTCACTTCCAGTGGTTCACATTTCGAAATCCCACACTGGCTCAAGTGGAACTTTCAGCCCAGAACGGTCTAGCTCCAAAATGAAGCTGTTTCCAGGGACGGCCACTGTTGGTATTGTGCATGTACTCGCGTGGTGAGCCATTGTCACAAAGCCACGAAAACTACACAGACCTCATCTGAATACCCTTCAGATAGATGTATTTTAATACAGAAAAAAGGATGCATTCTGTCAGTAACTTTATATACCTTTAAAATGGATCTGTGCTGCATGAGTGTGTGTGTGCGTGTGTGTGTTCATTTGGAGAGAAACATATATTTGTGTGCTAATGGGGTTTTCGTTATCTTCAAGCTGCATCTTCAGTTGAAATTGAAATTTCAAACAAAAGAATGCCCTTATGCATTTAAATGGAGTGAATCATCTGGGAATGTGGTATTCAGCCATGCTGTTCATCCAAAATAACAACAACAACAACGACAACAAGATAACAACACTAAAAGAAACTCCTCCAATCAAACCTGAACATAAAGCTCTCAATCTCTCTCAGTGTGCTTATTTTAAGAGGCCATTGTAGGACGATGTTTGTTAAAAGCTTAGTTGATACAAAAGCTTGTAACTACTACCTAAACCTTGCACTAAAAGCAGTCCTGCTGCTAATGTTTTTAGGCTTGTGCTTGTTTAAATGTTCTGCAAGCAAACAGAGTATTTCCATACAAGCTTTTTTGGAGACAGATGCTCTCGGCACCCAAAATCCTGGCAACCAGAGGATTTTTCACTGGAACGCGCTGTCTGTGGAGATAAAGCAAAGATTAACCTTGACAACCCAAGCAAGTTATACCATCACCCAGACTCACATCGTGGCCAAAAAGCCTAACAGCCCGTCTTCAGTTAGAAAAATTACCCATCAGTATTCCTGTCAGTTTCATTTGTCTTCTGAGCAGTCACGCAACCATATGGGCTATGCAGGCCCAGAATGGGGGATCAGACAGTTATGTGTTATCAGAGGAGTGAGGCAGCACCAGACAGGAGGTTTGATTTAGTAGTTTAAGTCAGAAGATCTTACACAGCCAATAAGAATCGCGTGTTCGTTCAGTGCCTCTTCCTGGTTGGTTTGATTCTCTTCAGATTAAAGCAAAGAATGGTTAGAATGCATTGGTGCAGTGTCATTCATTCTGTCATGATGTCACAGTGGGGTAGAACATAACCGGGTTGTCATGGAGATAGGACCCTCTGAGTTAGTGAAACAGATTAAGCCGACCTGTTTAGGAAATTTAACATCTTCACAACAGTAAATCCGTACCTAATAGATGCTTGATACAGGTAACGTGATCTATTTGTACTGGCCGCAGAACTGCAGAGTTTGTTTTGTTTTTCTTTTCTTTTCTTTTCTTTTCTTTTCTTTTCTTTTCTTTTCTCTTTGTGTTATTAGTGAAAAAATGGCTCAGAGCACCGTGGTTGCTGTGATGATGTACTCGCACTCCTGTGTAGCAGTGGCATGTGTTATCCACTGTTGTCACTGTGGGAGCTGTACATTCATCTCCTAATGAATGTAGAATATACAACACGCTCCAGTTCCCATGAAGCCACACACACACACACACACACACATACACACACACACACACACAGATGTCCCTGGGCAGTATTCTGCCTGCTTTTACAATTTCATGCTGGAGTAGCCTTGAGTTCTCACATCAGTGGAAAAACTTCTGCCATGAGTGTGAGCGAGTAGTTTTACTCCAAACTCCTGAAAAATGAATGAGCGTAGTGCTGTCAAACAGCGACGTATCCCCAGCCTGTTTCAGAATGCTGAGGAGTACAGGAGAATACCAAAGTACCGGCCGAGATCCACCGTACCGCAAGTTATCCAGTCGTGCCTATGAGAAAGCTTTGAAAAGGGGCTTCAAACGACAGCTAATCAAACCTTGCCTCACAGGGAAGATTAAATGACCCACTGCCTGGAAGCACAGAACACTGGCGTCTTCCAACGGTCCAAATACGGCAAAGCCATATTTCATACCAGTTTCTATAATTGTCTGCCATAAGTTACACAGTATGTCTGACAGACTGCTCACTGTATTGTGAGGTTGCTCTTTTTTTTCCATGTATTTGAGATTCCCCATGTTCACAGAGGATTATCAGTGCTTAACGATTATATGTCTTTCTGTTGAGAGGGATTTTGAATTAAGTGTAAGACCCTTAGCTGAAGAGGGAATCACAGACCCAGTAAGAGTGTCGTTACTATAATCTTCTCTCGGAGCGTTCTCTGTACATTCTCTGAATGTTTTTGACGTGATTTTTGAACATTTGTACATGCATGTGTGAGTGAGTGAGTCTGTGTCTCTTTTTAATCAGCGTGGCCATTCATTTGTTTTAGCATAACTTGTACATATTCCTTTATAATACAAATGATTTGCAGTCTCACTGAGTTGAAGTAATTGAACAGACCACAGCTGTATGTCACAGCTGGTGTCATATTGCCTATCTGTGTATGACTTCAATGCAGTGGAATGCATGTTGTCAATAAACATCAACTTTAGTTGATTTAAGAGTGTGAAGTAATCAAAACTTAGGTTATTACAGCAGTGCGTAATATCCCTGTTCTTACAGTGTGCATATTGCTTAGCCCTAGGATTCTTGCACAGACTCGAACAGAACGTCAAAACCATCTTACACTTCCCTCACCAGCAGAGCCTCTCACGCCACCTGGATGTGTTAAATGAAGTGGGTGAATCGATCTTTAATGCGTTTGGAGACACTCTGTCTCACTGTGATATTTGACTCCCCTGGTGCGGAGTGAAGTGGAATTAAGCTTGTGCTTCATCAAATAGTCATCAGCCACTGAAGGAGTGGACTGTTACCACAGTCTCACCCCCCCCCCCTCCCCCCCCCCCAGCTTCACCTCGACCTTCCTCTTTACTCTCACTGCAGACACCCTGCTGACTGTGGGACTACCTTTGATATCACTCTGGATACCAACTGGAAAGGTCATTGGACAGACTTTTTCTTTCTCTCTTTGTCTTTCTTTTGCTCTTTCTCTTTCAGGTTGTTTATCTCATAGAATCTTTCTCTCTCTCTCTTTGCCTCTCTGAAACTTCCTTTGTCTACCACTGCAGCCTTTGTAATGTTTTTCTGTGGTTTTTTTAGTCACAGTGATATCTAACTTAAGGGTATAAGAGCTTTGTGATCTTTCTTCATTGAAACTTGGCTCTCCCTCCTGCTCTAGTTTAGGAGGATTTCAATAAATACAACAATTTCTGTAAGCATTTCCTCTAAAGGAACAGCAGTGAATCAGAAATGTCCTTGTGAGGTGGTGTGTCATATTTTGTGCATTGCAAATCCTTCACCTTTAGTGCTGCACACAGAAAAAAAAACCCTCTGCTCTGCATGTTCACTTTATAGTACAGTCTCTGCATTTCACCAAATGCAATGACGAACGTTTGTCAAGGGTGCTCAGCAGAGCAGATTTACTCAAACCTGCACACCAATAAAAAGCCTCAGTTGATTCATTCACTGGTTGTTATTCACCTATTGATTCACTGGTTGGTGGAAAGTGTGGAACCAAGAGGTTTCATTGTCAGCCATAAAAGAAAAAAAAATCCAAAAATAATTCACCAAGAGCCAAAATTCGAGCGTTAAGAATAAGCTTAAAGAGCTGCGGTCATGAAGTCAGTGAGCTGTGTTTCTCCTGGGACAGTTTTAGATGAATGAAACATTGGCACAACACAGTAGAGCAGAGAGGTCTATTTGACCAGGTCAGAGCCATCAGCTAAAACTGTGTCTCTATTTTTTATTTATTTTTAATATTTATTCTCAGTAGGCTCATTGATACTCAGGCTGGTTTCCAGGGCGCTGTAGTCAGAGATGCATTATTGATGGCAGAGTGTTTGATACATACATAAACAGAGAGTGTAGTCTTCATCGTGCCAAATGGAGCAGTCTGCACAGACCTGGGAGAGAGACAGAGAGGGAGAGAGAGAAGGAGAAGGAGAAGGAGTGCTCTAAGAGATCCACTGCTGGGCTTCTATAATGCGTTTGATCTATTGCCCATCCTCCTCCTCACCAGGGGTTGCTCGGGAAAACACTAATATGAAACTTAACATCAGTGCCTTCATTGTAAGGGAAAGAGATAACATTTTTAAGAAACAAAAAAAAAAAAAGAGTGTTAGGAAGTGTTTATAACGTTAACTGTGTGCTGTTGCACTGTGATGTTTTGGGAATGTAGCATATTCAGTCAGTTTCAATAATCCTCTAAGGCATTTGAAAATGTGTCTGTTCTCTTTGAAGAGTCAGTGGTTGCTTAATGTTAAATGATAAGCACCTGGAACAGCAGCAAAAGAAATCTACACCGTGCCTTGTGGTGCTAAGATGAATTGTAAAATCCATGTGAGGGCAGACTGTTTGAATTTACAGAATCAGAATTCTTTCTTCCTCTTTTTCTTTTTCTTTCTTTTTTCTTTTTGCTTACGCTTTGTTTAATTTTGATGATCCCCTAATGTGGTACCAAAAGCAGTGTGACTTGACGTGATGAAAGTTTGTTTTATAATTCAATCTAAATTCTCTCCCTCTCTATCTCACATTCTCCTACAGTAAAACAAACGTGCCCTCCAGAGAAGTTTGACTGCGGAGGAAAGTGTGTGTCGTTGTCATGGCGATGTGATGGAGAGAAGGACTGTGAGAACGGGGCAGATGAGGAAGACTGTGCCTCAGGTGAGAATATAAGCTCTTCCAGCATCAGTCAAGCAAACAGGCCACAGGGTGAATTCTCCTGGAACATCTCTGCTGTTTGCCTCTGTTACCATTAAGCCAGAATGACCTGATCTGGAGTCAGTTTTTTAAAACAGACAAAACTAGAACGGGACAAGCAGAGCACAGGGGAGCAACCAATGTCTGGAAACACTTGTCATTCACGAAACCAACGTTTTAATATACAAACTATCTTTAAGTGTTTGTAATTGTTTTCAAAACCCACATATATGTATGTGTTTATTAGAACTCAGTGTCTTCGTTTTATACTGGATGTTTATGCAATTGAGCAGACTCCAATTTTGAGGTTTTCAGACACTCTCTCCCAGCAGTGTAGCTTTGTCCCTTCACTGACAGGGTTTTCTGAATACCAATCATTGCATCAGTCATAAAACACTGTATAATGCATTGGTGTTATTATCCCGTCCTTTCATGAGTGACACACTTTAATGTGATTGAGTAAGACTCTTGAATTCAAATGCAATAACTACCAGCTTAATGACCTTGAGAGTGCTGTTCAAGGTTGCTCATCAGTTGCACACAAGTTGCCATTGGCTGTTAATGACAGGGGGGCGGTGACTGTAATGCACTCTCATCCAATAATAAGCCTTTTCCCCTGAGGTGGGCGGTCCTAGCGGCCTGTCTGTCAAGAATTGCAGTGACACTCTGTTCCAATCAGTTGTCTTCATGGACCCCCAGCTGTGATTCGGCGCTGCCCTACTTACGAGAAAGCATGCGAAATTGGTACCTCTCAGTCTTTCTCTGTCTCCTGCCCCCCCCCCCCCCCCCCCCCCCCCCCTCCCCCCCCCCCCCCTCCCCCCCTCCCCTTGCCTCCCATGCTGGGGGAACTGATTGTGGCGACAGCCCGACAGGGGGTGTCATATGTTGACTTGAAGATTTCTAATAGCAACATATTCATAAGGTGTTCCGAAATATCTTTTTTTTTCCTTGGGGGGGACGAAAAAGGAAAAAAATCAGCTCACACACACAAAGAACACACACAAAAAAAAGACATTCTAAGCTTTGGAGGAATATTTCTTGATTTTGAATTCTGGATACTTAAAATTATGGTATTGTATTATGGTATTGTATTATGGTATGGCATTATGGTATGGTATTATGTTAAGCTCTCGAGCTGACACAGGAAAAGCGCGCCAAGAATAATTGCCTCCATAATGAGACAGTGGGAAAAATCATACGGTTACAATTTTTTCTCTTTTAATTGCCGCCCAGTGCAAAAAAAAAAGAATGCATTAAATGAATGAAACATAACTGAAAGGATATTGAGAGCAGTACAGTCACACAGGCCAAAAGCAGACTGTAAGGAAATACTTATATAAGTCCAAGATGATTCTCTCCTCCTCACTGTGAAATCATTGTCAGTGTTTTTCTCATGTGTTATTTCAGTAGACTGATATTTCCTATTAGTTGTAGTTTTGGTTTTGGAGTCCATTAAGAACAGTAGTGAAAGATGCTGCCTCATCCTGCCTCCTCTGAGAGTAAATAAGAACGTTATCAACCGGATTACACACAGTCTGGAAAGCATGAACCTCTGTCTATAACGTGGTAAGTCTGTGTATTTTGGGAAAATTGTTATAGTACTGTTACAACGGACCCATGTGTGAAAAAGAATGAGCGTCCCAGTTTGGAGCGGGGAAAATGACAAAAAAACCATACATCACACCTCATTTACTGAACTGCCTAACTGCCCGTCAGCTCAGTTGTCTCACTCAGGACCTCATAAAGGAGATTTCCATTCATTGGTTGTTATAAAAAAAAAATTTAAAAAAATCCAGAGATTAGCTTTTGTTAAGATCTCTTTTTTTTTTTTCTTGGCTGGGACCCAAGCTCTTCACTTCACTTACACACTGCGTTGTGAACCTTCTGTGTTGTACTCCCTCCTCCCTCACACGCGGGACTGTCAGCCTCATGTCTCTCTCCCGGCCCCCGTTCACCGCTCTATCTCTACCTGCACGGCTGTTCCCAGCCGACAGACAGAGGACCATGGGCGCCCAGAGATAGTTCACCTGATTCCTGATGCTAATTGATTTCCTGTCTCCCTGTGCCATTGCACTAGGATGGTATAAAGGTCTAATTATCTTTAACCTCATAAATTTAATCTGCAAGAACAATGTCCTGATTCAAAAAAAAGAAAAGAAAAAAAAAGAAAAAGAAGCCTCACCTCTCAGATGCACTTATAATGAGTTTTCATTTGACTCTGTTGTAAGTATCTGATTAAATTCTCCACCTTGTTTCAATGCTGAGTTGGATTCACATCCACCAGTTTGCTCCCAAATGCTCTTTTGCCTTTCTGTCTTCTGCCCCAAAGATTAAACTCAATTTTGGGTAATGGATTCATCGTATAAAGTCAGATCTGGTCCTCACCGTGAATCGGTTCTCAGGTGAATCTGAGCTGTCATCAGTGAAAAGTCCTGTTTACTGCTGAGCTATGAGCAGAGAGTCAGTACACGGTCAGATGGACTATCATACGACTTGTAGTAACCGCACACACACTGACATACACACACACTCAATTACATACATATTAGTCCATATCAGTGCAGTACGGTGCAGCACTGTTTCACCCATACACATCCTCCATAAAATACCCACTACAGCAAAATCACACACACGCAGTCTCTGACTTACTCTGAGCCAAATGAGCCTATTTAAAGATAACTCTGCTTTTGGAGTTGTGGTTAATTGAGTTGTCTGCGTGTTGAAATATTCATTACTCTCTCTGGAGCACCTGATCAGCATTAAGGAGCTCTTGTAGACGCCTGAATGGTTCATCAGAGGTGCGCACAGTCACACACAGTCCTCTACTCACAGCCTGGTCTCTCCTGGGCCAATCAACATACAGCGTTATTAATCCCACCTCCTGCCTCACTGTTTACACATGTACATACATGGATGGCTGTGACCATTCAACAGACACATACTTACACACACAGCCAAATAGCAGGTTCCTCTATATCCACAGACAGAGGACTGGAAGTTTTAGAAGTTTGCATAGCAAAGCCTGAGGCTTTTTATGAAGTGTTTCATGAATACTGAAGGTGAAAATGCAAAGGTGTCGCAGGAGGCTCAGCCGTCAGATCTGTCGATGGTCACGGGAAAAAAAGGCAGAGAAGTTAAACTATCGACGAAATTGAGCTCAAGAAATGTTATTTTTCCGCACTGGTATTGAATTTTTCTCTCTCAGAATTTTGGAATTCACACTTTGGAGTAAAGGTCAGATATTGAGTTGGCTTCATTGGAAAAGGTTAACGTGTTTCAGTCACCGTTGAAGCGAAGTTTCTTCTCTCTCTCCCTCTCTCTCTCTCTCTCTCTCTCTCCCTGTGTAAGTGTGCGTACATGTGTGTTTGTTTGTGTGTGTGCAAGAAACACTCAACTCTTCTCCTCCTCCCGACTAAACACCACCATGCCTGCACACTTATAACCGTGCCCTTGCTAGCAGACAGTGTTTCCTTGGTGCTCCACTCAACAGATTAGCCCACTGCTCTTGGAGGATAATGCAAGTGGACTGGGTGGCCATACTTCTCTCCCTGCAGGGGTGGACACAGCTAACAACATTTTCCCAACCCATTTCAGCTCCTCTCATCACAGACTGGATGGTAACTGAGGAACGGGGTCACACTGGGCTCACTCCCTCTCTCATCCCCTACCACTCACCTCATTCCAAAACTTCAAGGAATTTTCCGAGCTGGGCGTGTCCTTGAAGCTTTGGGGTTTAACTATTCCAAAACGTTCTTCTTTTCCTGGTGGCTCCAGATCCGATGTAGTAAACACGCTCATTGATATTTCTCTGAGCTTTGATGAGTGAATTAGTGTTAATTGAAATGTTTAAAATGGAACTAAATACCTAATTTGTTTTAAGATATTGCAACGTCAATGTGTTAGTCACGAGCATATAGGCAGTGCAATTTTAGAGATGTGAGATATGGAAAATCAAAAGCCTTTGGCTGAGTATTTGAGCGTTTTTTAACGGTCTTCCTTAAATCTAAATCAAGATCTTTCCTAGTCCAAATGTGACATAGATGAGTATTATTTTGGCTGATCTATAATACATGTATGCTGAGAGAGATTTCAGATAATGCAGGGAGATACTAATTGCCTACTCTCACACGTGCTAATCTATTCTTAATCTAGGCTAATCTGAAGCCTCAGGCCTTTTTTTTTTTTGTAATTCTCATTCGAACTGATGCCATTGCTCTCAGGATGTTCACTAGCCCAGCAAACGATCCAGAGCAGAAACATGCATAGCCACTTACAGTGTGACGTTCAAACCTTAGGAGTATCTCCCTGTCGCTGCTCAGCTACGTGACTGATTTCCTCTGAATCCGCGACGCACTCCTGTCGGGCTCAATTTTCATCGAGTGAAGAGCGATAAGAGGAAGAACCGCCTTGTCTCCGATAGCGAGTATGGCACGCAATCAAAGGGTTGAAATTACCCCCGGAGCCTAAAACACACATCTCGTGCCGCGTGTTGGGCGACATAGTTCAACTAATTAGCCGCTTGTCATGAATGCAGTAATACTGAATTTGCCAGGTAAATCTTTTATTACCTGTAATTGTGTTGTACTTTGCGCTGGACGACTCTACTCTACCAAAACATGGTTGATTTCTGCGTCCTTGATCTCAGTGTAACATTTTGGTTAATAGACTCTCAGAAGCAGCGTGCGGATTTCGTCAAAGGTCACCCCACGATGTCATCAGAGATGCATGCCATTGTGTCGTGTATGAGTTGATAAAACGGGAGCCTCAGAGTAAATATATAGAACCATATGAGTCACTTCCTCTGGCCACATAAGTGATTCAGAGACACAGCAAACAGTGTTACATTACATGTCAACATTTGTTTTTTTCTTTGCATTTGTAAAATCCATAACAAGAGTTGTGATCATTGATTTTACATATTCACTGCACAGCATAGTTTCTTTGCCAAGGCCAAAAAAATAAAACAAACAATCAAACAAACAAACCAAAAAAAAAAAACCAGAAGAGGAGACAGGCCAGACATATTAGTGATTCAGTCTCTTTGTGCATGAATGTAATGGAAGTGTTACCTTGCAGCGTTAAGGGTTTGTAATGGTACTCAAAGAGCTGTGAGTCAGAGGCATCTCTGAGAGGCACTGTCTTGCATGACTGTGTGGGACGTTTGACAATGAGGTAAAACATTTGATCCATTCAGACTGTTTTTATGTTTCCCTCTGTCATGTAAAATGGACTGTACTGCACAGACTCGTCTGTTAAACCTTTTTTCACCTGCACCACCTACTCCCTGTTTTTCTACCATTCTCCCTCTCTCTGTCAAACACACACACGCACACACAAAATACACATCCTGCCTCTCTCTGTAACCAACACTATCAGCAGATTCCATTAAAATCTTGTTGTCTTTGTGCCCGTGTCTCTGATCAGTTTCATCAGTTCAGCCTCTGTATCGTCTATATTGTCCTGTCTTGCGGAGTTTTTCTTCATTTGATAGAAATCCTGATGTAAAAATACCAGGGGTTTATCTGCAGATACTGATTTCCAGGCAGCCTGCTCCCTTTTCTCCCTCTCTCTCTCTCTCTCTGTCTCTCTCTCTCTTTCTCTCATCCTCTCCTCTCTGTCTCCAGTCAGCCTGATCCGTATCTTTGTGCCAGACTGACAGTTCTGAATAGGGCAGTGGTGTTTGCAGGTTACACGAGCGCTGAGGTGGTGTGTAGGTTCTTAATGTGTGTTTAATGTCTGATGCTAGAATGTATGTGGGCTGCCTGTGAGTAATATGTCAGTTTGCTGTTCCATTACGTGCTGATAAGATGACTGCATTTCCTCAAGGGAGAAAATTAAAATATACTCTCAGGACTGCAGTCTTTAAAGTGAACACACATGCTGGGCAACTGTAGAAGCCTCTGCCTATAGGTGTAAACAGGCCTGTTTTCTCTATGTTGCAGCTTAATTGGTACGAGTTGTGATCAAATCTTGTTTCTCTTTTGACTCAAGCTAAAAACATCTTTTTGACTATCCCGTGTTTTCTTTTGTGTTTGCCAAAATGTGTAACGTGAGAAGTAAATAAGATAATTAGGACTCTAGTTCTCTTTCCGAGTTCAAGTTAATTTGTACATTAAGTCTAATTCATTTCAATGTCCAGAGACAGGACTAAAAGTGGGTTGGATGTGTATTACCGGTTTGCATGCATGATATTTATGGTAAATCTACAGTGTTTTGGGGTATTTCACTGAGTTTCACTTATCCCTAGAATTTATCTAAAGCGGTCAAACCCAGATTAACTGAGATGAAGTGAAAGAATGTTAGGTCATCTCTGTCTCTCTTTTTTTCTCTCTCTCAGGTCAGAGACAATGCCAAATGATGAGGCTGTTTGCCGGGGCTGGAGAGACAAAAGAGATTTACCTAAGCCTTTGTCTCATAGGGTTTTCTCAGTTTAAATGTTTTCTCCTTTTTGCTTCTCCTCTCCTCTCCTCTCCTTGCCTCTCCTCTCCTTTCCTCTCCTCTCCTCTCCTCTCCTCTCCTCTCCTCTCCTCTCCTCTCCTCTCCTCTCCTCTCCTCTCTCTCTCTCTCTTTATCAGATGCCCGGGCGTGTCCAGCGGGTGAGTTTCAGTGCCGTAACCATAAGTGCCTAGCTCCAGTCTATGTTTGCGACGGTGACGATGACTGTGGTGATGCCAGTGATGAAGAAAAGTGCTCTCCGCCCACCTGCGGCCCTCACGAGTTCCGCTGTAACAGCTCTGAGTGCGTACCACAGCCGTGGAGCTGCGACGGAGACCCTGACTGTTCAGATGGCTCCGACGAGTGGCCGGAACGCTGCGGGAGCGGGGGCAGCCGTCCTGCCCCGCCCCCTGCCCGCAGGCTACAGTGCAGCGTCGGAGAGTTCCGCTGCAACAGCGGGGAGTGTGTGCGACTCACCTGGAAATGCGACGGAGACCCAGACTGCAAAGACAAGTCCGACGAGGCCGACTGCCGTGAGTGGATGACGCAGCTGTCGCTCATGTTCTTTTTATAAGCTGTGCTATTTGGTGGGAGGGGCATTTCTCACATCTAGACGTGTCACTTTGACGAGCTCCTTTTGAAAGGAGCTGTCAGAAAATCAGGCAATTCCATTCAACAGTGTGTCAGCAAATTGCTTAAAATGAAATGAGCGTGAGGTGCAGTGTGCAGCTTCAGAGAACGCTCAGAGATATAGTCTTCTTTTATGAGCACCAAGCAATGTGGGAGTTTGGGCTGTTAAAGACTGGGTCTACATCTGTCATGTGGCAGTTCACTGTCTGACTTGCTATGGGTCACAGTCTGACTTTCTGACCACATGTGGAAGCTGCTTTTAGTCCCATTATCATAAGTCATAACTAATCCCTTAGGCAATGTTCTTAACTAGTCATCCATGGGAAAGGTGAGAGTACTCACAAGCATGACTGTGTGTAGTATATGTGTGTGTGAGTGTGTGTGTGTGTGCATGTATTTGTGAGAGAGAGAGAGGGAGAGAGAAAGAGAGGGAGAGAGAGAGAGAGAGAGTGTAAAGGGTAGTTATGGGTCAAACTCTGACTGTCTGAACACATGTGGAAGCACCTTCCGGTCTCATTATTTTAAATCCTAATTAAGCCCCACAGCATCATTTTACCTCATCATCCATGCGAAAGGTGACAGTCCTCACAAGTGTGTGTATGAGTGTGCGTGGTGTTAGGTTAGTTGTCATACTTACACTGTGCATATGTGAGTGAAAGTGTGTGTGTGTGTGTGTGTGTGTAAAACTTTGTGTTGGAGTCGTATTGTGTGTGTGTGTTTGTGTGTGTGTGTGTGGTGTTAGGTTAGTTGGCATACTTACACTGTGCATGTGTGAGTGAAGGTGTGTGTGTGTAAACCTTTGTGTTGGAGTCGTATTGTGTGTGTGTGTGTGTGTGTGTGGTGTAATGTTCGTTGGCATACTTACACTGTGTGTGATGTCTCCCTGCCCCTTTTTTACCTGCTGCGCAGCAGTTGTGTTTGACGGTGTTTTCCTGACAGTGCTCTCCCTTTGTGAAGAGCTTTCTCTCTCTGCGCCTGGCCAGTCTTAACCTCCCGAACCACTTCAAATCTCCATTATGCTGCGCACAAAGCAAACATCCCTGAATACGAAACCGATAATAATATAGCCTTTCCCAGCACAACGGTGGCCGGGGAACTGCAGTTCCTCCTGCAAAGACACCAAAAAGAATGAAGGCTACTACTTTTGCGGATGGTTAACGCATTTCTTGATAGCTGAGTTTTCGACATTCATTATCTGCTCCGCATAGCAAAGGATCATAATCACAGGCCAGTAGCATTCCCTCAGTATGTGTGCTTCATTTACTATTGCATTAAAGCTGTAATTTAATCTGATTATGATGCTGAAATTATTGAGGATCACTGCCTAATTTGGAGCCACCGGCAGGAATATGTTTATACTGGAGTTTCATGCACGAAACAGGGAGAAAAGATGACGTCTAGAGCAGAGAGATCAAATCAAAAGGGCCTCAGTGAATTGACTGAACTAGATCTCTCTTTTTTTATGTCTTTTTTCAGGGGTCTCTCTCTCTCTACCTGTGGGTAATTTTTAAAATACAGTTGCCTTAAAGTTTCTGCTCTAATCTTAGCGGTGAATATGGCGTTAAGTTGGTGCGTGTCATCAGAGCATCGTCTCAGCTTTGTGGATTTCCTCCTCTGTAACCCCGAAAGCGTCTGCTATCGATTAGGTTTTTCACTGAACCTGACGATTAGAAATTTACATTCAACACATGTGAATTCGATCAGAGGACATGTAAGCGTTTAATCACGTAATTGGAATTCCAGCTATGTAACAGATCGTGCGTGCTGACTGGTAGGTGTTTGCTGTCTTTGATTGTCGTCTGCGAGCAGACGGATTTTAGTAAACAATTTCCACGAGCGCATGCCAAAATACATAAATAAATCAACAGGAGGCTATGAAGATGGAAGAGACAGCCCGCAAGGTTCTGATTTTAATTATGATGAACGCACTGTCTCCCCATGCAAATCCCTGTTTACCATCTGTAAAAGCTTTAAGTGACATTGAAAAGGATGAAAAAGTGGCTGCTGTGGTAAAGATAACCCCTAAATTTCCCTTTACGTCTATACAATATAGGAAGTGGTAAGACTATACTCTAAAACTGTGTTGGGCCTTGTCACCCCACGCGGGAGGCAAGTACAGACACAGTGTCAGAATTACTTTTGAAAGCAAACTGCTCTGCTGATCTGCACAGCCTAAAGCAATTGGCAAAGCTCTCCCTCTTGTGTGTGTGTGTGTGTGCGTGTGTGTGCGTGCGTGCGTGCATGTGTGTTTATGTGTCCACTCAGAGGTTGCTAGGCAACCGCTGTCCTTGAGGAAAGGACGTGGGGCGGAAGCTGAGTTCGACAGTAGACCCCCAGGCAGTGCAGCTCCTCCTCTCCACGACCACTTAAATCACATTTCATACAAACGACCCAGTCAGCATTATTTAATGTGAATTCCAGGGCGTTCTAGACATCTAATACTGCCAAACGCCTTGATATAGCCCCCGCCAATCCGCTGCTGCAGTACCGTGACGAGTCCTCTGATAGAGCTACATACACTCGCTTTGATGTGTAGAACAATAGCAACGCCAGTTCTAGAGGCTCAAGCGAACCGCTCCGAACGCTACTACGAACCATAGTAGGCCACGTGCAGCTGCAGATCTGTATGAAAACTAATCGATCAAAGACATTGAAACGCAAGGATAGCAACCAGTACGATGCTGAGACGAACTTTTAACAACATCAATCGCAAATCTTGGGGGGGGGGGGAAACCCCCTCAAAACTGTAATCTAAAAAATTTGTGTCAGGGTCAAAGCCAACGCTGCCTCTGTGTACAGCGGGTAGCCGTAATCAGACGGTAGGTAGCGAGGATTGCTTCTGCAGCCGGATGAAAATCTCTTCAAAGAGCAGCAATGGTATTTTGGCCTGTGCTGGAGTTTCATAAGAGAAGCTGGTGTCGTATCGGACACAGATATCAGTGAGTGAGATTACGAGGGCTCTAGCTGTATCTGCACTCACTGCCTGGAGAGGCAAAGGAAGGAGCTGGAAGTGAGGGTGGAGGGAGGAGGGTGAAGGGTGGAGGGTGGAGGAGGGTGGGAGGAGGGTGGGATGGCTGAGAGAACTAAATGCATGAGTGTGACCATCTGAGGGCTCTCTGTCTTTTGGGACACAACACAGAAATTCTTTTATCACATGTTAAGGTGTAAAGTGTGTTTTCTTCTTAGCTGTGGGTGTGGTAAGGATTGTGATATGTTTGTGTGTGTGTGTGTGTGTGTGTGTGTTTGAGTGTGTGAGTGTGTGACATCCCACAATGGCATTTTGAGTGTTTTTTTGTATTACTAAAGCTAAATTACAAACATGAACATGAAGCATAGAGAACTGAAATTCTTAATTCCATTACTTCATTGGCTTTTTTCCTTTGATATTCTCCACCAGCAACATATCCAAAGCACTTGATTTTGACTATGCCTTTTGAGTTGATGTGTCTTTTTGTCACTTTTCATTATTCATATGTTGTTGTTTTTTTTCTGCAGCTCTACTCACCTGCAGGCCAGATGAGTTCCAGTGTGGTGATGGTTCTTGTATCCACGGCACCAAACAATGCAACAAAGCCTACGACTGTCCTGACAGGAGCGACGAAGCTGGCTGTGTCAACGGTGTGTGTGTGTGTGTGTGTATGATTTATTCCCCAAGGGACACTCTGACCTTGTCTGGAGCTTATCCAAGAACCAGCTGGGTGAAAATTGTCAGTTGGTGTGAACAGTGCCTCTGCTGTGTTGTGAAATTTCTCTCACTGTTGAAAACAAATGATCTTGTCTTCTCCTACCCCTGTATCTGTTTTGTTCAAATGCTTTCAGGGGCTTTTTTCTCCCGCCCTGTCCTTATATTAATGATATTGTTGTAGTCCTTCTCACTGCCCGTCCATCTCACTAGACCTAAGTGTGAGGACATTGCGTGCTATGAGAACTAAGTTCTGAAGTATTCTGATGTATTTAACATGATTTCTATCTGTCTCTCTCTCTCTCTCTCCCTCTCTGTCTCTCTTCTCCTTTGTACTTCAGCGACTAAGTGTGAGGGCCCACTGAAGTTCCTGTGCAGAAATGGCGAGTGTATCGACAGTGCCAAGGTGTGTGACGACGTGAGGGACTGTAAGGACCGGTCAGATGAACCCAAGAAAGAGTGTGGTGAGAGAAAAACCCCCAGATTGTTGTTGTTGTTGCTGTTGTTGTTGCTGTTGTTGTTGTTGTTGTTGTTGTTGTGGTCTGCCTGACACGTTGTTATAAGAGTGTTGAACACTTGCGGCACATTGTTCCACTGTGTAAAGTGTGGAACACTTCAGTGTGTAAATCAGGGTTTAGCTTGCTTCAGAGACAGATATGAACAGCACAGAAAAAAGGGATGAGAATGTTTCTGTGTGTGTGTGTGTGTGTGTGTTCATGTGTGTGTGCGCACGCGTTTGTATGTGTGGGAGAGAGAGAGAGTGAACAGAGAGAGCAACTCATATATCTAAGCCATATCTGGGGCAAGCCAAAATGATCATAGGCATCTTTTGATGAATAGAGTTACAGACTCAGTGAGTCTCTATGTGATCATTACCATCAAAAAGGAGGGAATAGTTTGTGTGCGTGTGCGTACGTGCGTGTATGTGTGCGTGACTCTGTGTG
>NC_044499.1:22473763-22478763 GCF_902362185.1 Chanos chanos | reverse complement strand
ATCCAACCCAACCGTTCTCATGCCAGCGAAACGGATTTTTTTTTTTTTGTCTCCTTGTAGGTCATGTCAATGTTTAATGGTTTAGATTCTAGGGACTGGCTGAAGTTTTGAAATACTGAGTTGTTATTGAACCTGATCATTAAGATGTTATTCTTGTAAGTTACCGTTAATAGGTTGTTTGATTTGGTGAACTGTATCAGGTATTGTACTAACAACACATATTGAAATGATGCGAGGTTGACCCTCGTCATTGATTATGACTTTTTTTATGAATGATGTGTTATGAAATTCACTGGCACTGATTATGTGTCCTCTCTGGTACAAACACACTCAGAGCTGAGACCACTACCTCTTGTTCCACACACAGTGCTTACATCCATGAAGCCAGCGATCCGTCTCGACATGTCACTCTAATAGACTCAGACCTGCACTCTCCAGAGGGATTAGCACTGGACTGGGTCCAACACAATCTCTACTGGACCGACTCTGGGGACAGAACCATCTCCGTGGCGAGGGCTGATGGCAGCAGGCGCAGGGTCCTGATTGACACGGAGCTGAACGAACCAAGGGCCATTGCCGTGGATCCAGAGAGAGGGTGAGAGAGACACATACAGATACAGAGAGGGAGGGATCAGCAAAAAAAGATGGATAGCCAGGGTCTATATATGGCCGATTCTCCATTACCCTCCATCTATAAAAAGCACTACTGGTCAGCCATCACTGGACATCAGGTGTCTGTTACTATGTTAACTGTAGCTATAGTATCACTATGATAATATACCTGCTGTGCTTCAACTAATTACAGACTCCGTGTAGGCATATGTGTCTGAAACCAGGCAGTAATATGAAATATTACAGTCTCCTTCATCACCCTGTTGAATGGGAAATTGCTTCTTGGGGACTCTTGCTGGTTTGCCCTTATGTATCGTGTCGGCTGTAGGTTCATGTACTGGTCGGACTGGGGAATGAGGCCGAAGATTGAGAAGGCCGGGATGAACGGCGTGGATCGTCAGATCCTGGTGTCCGAGGACATTGAGTGGCCCAATGGGATTACTCTGGGTAAGGAGGAGGAACGTGACTTTTAAAATAGAGAGTCCGACAGATTCTCCACCACCGATCTTACTCCATCTCAGGGTAAAGATGCACTTATGTTAACAGGATCTTCTGTAAGTATACAGGAAGAAAAACAAGCTTCAATGTTTCATCATCATTAAGTCATTACAGAGTTCTTTTGAATGGGGTGACTTGTGTTAAGTAACTAGGAACTGAGAAAAAAAAAATGATTCCGCTTGGGATGTGCGTTTGTTTTGAAGCCTTTATGACAGCTGACACAATAGAGATTGGCTCTGTCAAACAGGAACTGACTGTTCACAGGGGTTTTCCCTGAGGTTCACTGAAATGACGGACACCATCAAAAACACGCGGATCAGACAGAGCTTTCAGCAGTATGTTAAAGTACAGTCCAGCAGGAAAAAAATCAATGAAAACTATGACAAGTCTGCAGTCTAAGCTAAACCTAAACAATAATAATAAGAGAATACAACAGATCCATTAGCTGTGTAGAATTTCAGCCAAAATATCAACAGAACAAGAAAAGTTTTAATGAAAATTGAATAACAAAAAGATCCTTATCCGAGAAGTAAAATTGGATGCATAAGTGGAGACCTAAGTCATTCATGGTCGCTTATCTACATAGTGAATGTAACATTTGACCGTCCCTCCCTATATAGTGGAACCCCACACACTCCTACAATCTTATAATATACAAAACACTACTGAATAAATGGTGGTTGTAAAAGTGTACTTCTGTGCCTGTGCTACATCAGTAAATGTGTTATGTTTAATCACTGCACTTATATTAAACTTCAGTTAGAAAATCTCTTCAGATTTGACACTCACCAGTGTTTCTTAGTGTTTGCAGCATATACAGTCCTTTTTATGTATGCGTCTTGGGTGGGGGAACAGACGGTTTACGATTTTCACTCCTGTTTTGCACCAGGCCAGACTGGTGCTGTATTCTGTCTCCAGACATTTTTTTAGACTGGGTGTCTCTTCTCTCTTCACAGTGTAGCCTATGAAAGCATGTTGCCTCAGACAGTCACTGTGTCTACAACGTCTGAGGATATGGTCTCTGTGTGTGTGTGTGTGTGTGTGTGTGTGTGTGTGTGTGTGTGTGTGTGTGTGTGTGTGTTGCAGACGTGGTGGGCAAGCGCCTGTATTGGGTGGACTCCAAACTCAATCTGATCTGCAGTGTGGATTTTAATGGTGCTCAACGCAGAATTGTCCTGTCCTCTCAGGAGAGGCTCGGCCATCCTTACGCCCTCGCTGTGTTCGAGGTAACTGTGTGTGTGTGTGTGTGTCCGTGAGTGTGATTTTTGTTTGTTTGTCTCATGTTTCTCTTGTGTCACTGTATATGTGTTGGGAGAAAAATAGTGCTTTTGAGAACTGAGTTGACAGCCAACAGAGTTCTTTCACTGCCACAGTGGTGATTCATATAATATAATCCCTGTCTCTCACCCCCTCCCCACACGCCGCTGTAATGCTCAGAGCAACTCAGCCGTTAAAGGCTCCATCTATATCTCTATAATAACCCAGTCTTTCATATTCTCTGAGTGGGCCTTGGACTGCAGGCACCATCACAGGTAATGTCTCTGTTTCTCTCACAGAGTGGAGGATGTGTTACTTTAGTCTCCTGTGGTTCTGTGCTGGGCAGCTGGGAGCCAATGAGAGCACGGTTGTTTTGTGTTACCCTGAGGCATGGCAGTAAGACCCACAGTCCCACAGAGATAAACACTGTGGTCATATCTCTCTCACGCACACACATACAGACATGCACACACACACATGGACACACACACACACACACACACACACACAAACAGATACACATGCATGCACAGACACACATAGACTGTGTGTGTGTCTGTGTGTGTGTGTGTCTATCTGTGTCTGTGTATCTGTGTGGGTGTCTGTGTGTGTGTGTGTATGCGCGCGCGCGTGTCTGTGTGTGTTCCCTGTCAGAGGCGATTTAGCCAACACACTAGCACTATCTCCCCCCTTTCTCACCCTCGCTGTCTTTTTTGTGATATATTATTTATTTATGCGACTGGTTACTCAGAGAATTCTAAGCCTCTAGATTTTGCTGGGTCTTGCAGTGTCCACTGGGGCCAAAATGATGCTGTAATCCTTTTTACTTTTACTGTTTAGTCTTTCCTTCTCTGAAATAATTTGCAATAATATGAAATAGCTATGAAATAATTTAGAGTTTATTTCAGTTCATTTCCCAGTGTTTAGAAATGTGCCTGAGAGGAATTGAGAATGTACATGTTATGTGTCTCAAATGCAGCAATGAAGAGAAATATTCAGAGATGAAAATTAAAATGTTAGAGAGAAATAAAGGTATAAAAAAATTGTCAGTTCACCTCAGGTTCTCTCTCAGGCACACACATACACACAAACACAGAGTCATGAACAAACAAACAAACAAATGCAAAAGCTTAATCTAACCCCCTCCCCTCTCCTGTTTCCTTTTTTTGTTTGTTTATTTGTTTGTTTGTTGTTTTTAGCTGTTTAATCCCTCATCACCATAGCAACAGCAAGACCAGGTTTGGGTTGTTAGACACTGGCAGCACTAGGCATGAAGTGAATGGATTCACATGCAGACCGATGTCAGATATTGTCAGATAATCAGAGGGAGTGAGTGAATGGTATGTTTGAGCAATGGAGAGATGTGTGGTAATCAGTGGTACACTCTTTTTCTCGGCTTGGATTACGGAGGCGGTGACACAGACTGGACCCAAAGGACACAATGACATCCCTTCTCAACTCGCCGGAGGGCCTGTGATTCCGCACCTCTGATCCCCTCCTTTCCCATCCACCCCCAACCCCCCCACGCATTCTCCCACTCACTGTTGAGTAGTCTGCTTTGTAATACAGCTTCGCCTTAGAAATCGGCCTATTCTTCAAGACCTCCCACTGCTGCGGCTGATTTCTGTGTTCAGCTTAAAAAAAAGAGAGGGAAAGGAAGGGAAAAAGATGAGCAGGTGTGTGTGTGTGTGTGTGCGTGTGTGTGTGTGTGTGTGTGTGTGTGTGTGTGTGTGTGTGTGAACTGTAGGTTTAGCTATTAGCTGTAGTGTCAGAAAGGTTTAAACTCATGGACTCTCTAAATCTTTCTCTTTCCACCCCTCTCTCTCTCTCTCTCTCTCTCTGTCTCTCTCTCTCTCTCCCTCTCCCTCCCAGGCTGTCAGTGGAAAACAGCCTACTCAAGATGCAGCTGAAAGTTTCAGATTGACTTTCAAAGTGTCTTTCAAAATAACTTTGAGAATGTTATTTACATTCTTCCAGTGAGATGCGTTAACCTTTTTTTCAATAGATTTTGGATATAGATTGTCACCTCACCTTTGTGTTGCTGCTTTCTGTCACCAAGACATAGTTAAATAAGCATTATCCTTTGCCACCAGCAGGTTTAAGCCTTCCTTCATACCGGAGGCTTTTCCTCACACTCATCGTTCTATCACTTCTGTGTGTTTCAGTGTTTTTGTCCTCCTCTCTCAGGATCGAGTGTACTGGACGGACAGAGAGAAGGAGGCGGTGTTCAGTGCTAACAGACTGACGGGGCAGGACGTGACCACCCTCGCCGAAAACCTTCATGACCCCCACGATATAGTCGTTTTTCACGAGCTCAGCCAGCCTGGGGGTATGTGTGTGCTTGTGTGTGCGTGTGTGTGTGTGTTGTTTCTCTGTGTCTGTATGTGTTTGTGTGTGTCTCTGTGTTTGTCTGTGTTTGCGTGTCCATGTTTCACGCTAAACTGAATGACCTTGATCCTTACCCACAGTACAGATCGGGCAAAAACTGTCCTGATTCACACAGGCCGCTATAAATTGTGGTTTATTGAATTGTGTAAGAGTTGAATGTGGATACACATCTGTATACCGAGTGAGTGAAGATGCCTCCCTATCCACATCACTGGGGTAGTTCTCATAATCCCAGCGTGCCCGTT